>NC_044011.1:26772540-26777540 GCF_900496995.4 Aquila chrysaetos chrysaetos | reverse complement strand
TAGAGCAGCACCACAAACCCAGAATAACTGCAGTGCTGCCACTGGAGCTGCACTAGGTAAAGCAGCAGCATGGAAATCAATTGAGGTGAATCATGGGCCAGTGGAGAATGGAAATTATTTTAAAAAACCCTTTACTGTTTAAGATTCACCCTGAAAACAGCAAATATAAGACAGCTGTCAATATACAGAACTTATCTGCCCATACAAGATTTTATGATACTGCATTTAGCTAATGTGGCCAATGAAAGAAAACAAACTTGACAAAAATAAGCCCAAGAGGACAGTTTAAAACAATAGATTAAACCACCTGCATTATTTCCTGTGCAATTAAACTCTACAATTAGTATACAGTCGGAAAAATACCAAAATGGTGATAGTATCGCTTATCTGGTTCTCCAGTGAATCAAATTTACAGCCACCCCCACCGCACACCATACGTTAACTCTTCGCACTGTGGGTATGTACAACTCTGAAATATAAAATTAGTTGCTTTTGAAGGACACTGAGCTCCCTCTGGTGAAGGCATAACAAGTTTATTAAGTAAGCACCACCTCTGGAAGTATAATCCCCTCTGGCTTCTTCCACGGAGTTTATTGGTTCAGTTTTCCTAACCATGAGCATCATTAGGGCAATGCAGTAATTAAGAGTTGTTAGAAAGTGAATTCTCAAACTGCAGATTAGAAAATTAAACTATTTCCTGATTACATATTAATGGAGCACAACAATAGCAGTTGCCATAAGCTTGGAAGGCAACCAAGGGATAAATCTGTGTACTTAATTACCATAAACAATGGCTGCATAGAAATGAAGTTTTATGCACATTCCCTTCTGTAATATGTCTGATATCAGTACACACTTGACAATTCTTGTTCAATTATCTCTATTATTTAATGCGCTGTGAACGGCTCTGTGTAAATAAAATTAACCACCCCAATTACTTTGAATTCATCTAGGGACAACGTAATAAAAAATGTGAAGAATTCTGTATGCCTATTAATCTAAAACATTACAGAAGCTTTCACCAGATTTTCTTGTCTATATTTATTTTGTCTACATTTATTTTAGTGCACTGCTAATTCAATTACATTTACCATCAGTGGTCAATCAGCAGCAACAGAGGGGTTTTTTTTATTTATTTCATTAATCTTTATACAGTACCACGAACATGCTCATCCATTGGTAAGGTACAGGATCTCATATGGAAAATACAAATATGCTTCTACTTGAATTTCGGAGCTTGCAGTTAATCAGAAAAACAATTAAAAACACTTCATACCCTGTGGTCAGATAACAAAATATCTGATAGCTGCAGATTTTTTTTCCAAATAGTTGTTTTTGCAATTAGTGAAGAAATAGTGACCAAAAAAGAGCTAAATTTAGATTAGAGATTTGTAAACTAGGCTGCTTTGGTTTTTTATTTTAATTGTATTATGTGATAATTCTGTATTTTAATTGGCACTTGGATATCAAGATGATAGACACCTTAAAATACAATGACAGAAGAATCTGCAATGGAGAAAGACACTTTCAGAAGTAGAGACAAAACTATTTTATCCATAACAGGTTAGGCACAACATGGGTAAGTACAATCCTGAAGAAAGCAAGATAATCCTACCCGTCATCATTTAATGCCAAGCCATTATAATAGAGGAAGAAGGGAAATAAATTATATTAGATTATATGATTTTTATACTCAATCATACAACTCATTTCTCTTACTTGAACCTCCGCACCTTTTTTTCTCTAAACACTTGCACCCACTGAATTTTTTGTGATGGTGTATTTCATACGGTGTATGCTGCAAAACCCCTTCTATATAGGTAACTCTTACATATATCCAGACAGTGATAGCAAATGTGCCATCAGCTTACTCTACGGAGTTCAAGGCACTGAAGCACTGATTCCTCTCACACTTTTGCAATGTACCAGTAAACTACATTTCACTGGAACAAGGTGAGATTACATTTTAATTTTAAGTGCAAAGACCAAGGACTGAGGTTACACAACTAGTGACATAAATTACGGGATATTAATAAAATTGTGACTATTCAGATTCAGATGGAAATCAGCAACCCAGAAATTTTAATAACTTTTATTTTTTCACACATCACACAAGTGTTTCTAGTCAAATCATGAGCAGCTGGCACTGGAAATGCAAAGCTTCAGCCAGTTCCAAACTCTTTGCCTGGCTGACGAACTTTGAAAATACCAGCTCCCCTTTGGTCAAGAGCCAGAAACTCAGCTTCCCCAGCCAAAAAGGCTGTCTTGCAGGGCCAGAAAATGGCAATGCATGTGCAGACGAGGACCTGGGCTCTCTTCCTACAGCCCCATTTCCATTAGATGTCCTTTTCCTAATGCAGGGCAAAAGATGCAAGGGCAGCAGTGGAAGAGTTACCTCTGCAACCCAGGTTGCGTCCTAGGGATTGGACTAGAGAGCATCGTGTCAGGGACTCCCCTCCTCCTGGTGTATGGCAGAAAGGGAGTGGGGCACAGACAACCTCCAAGATCCACTCCTTGCAGCTGCCCACAGCCACTGTCGCCCTCGTAAAGCTAGGGTGGCATTTTGAAACTTTTATTTGCAACTGTAAGTGCCAGAAATTTTCACTAAAAAGTGGAGTGTCTAATGAAGTCAAACAGTGCCATGAGCTGGAATCTAACCAAGAACATACATTGTCTATACTTACAGCTGCTTCCCTGTCAGTGAAAGGTATGAATTCTTCCACATTTGCCAAAGCCTGTATTGTCCAGGGGTTAGTCACGATATCTTTCTGGTCTTACCACCAGCCTGTAGTAAGGAAATTCCCAACTATTTTAATGCTTTGATAGATGGGAGCAGGAGACAATGTCTTTTCCTGTGAAATGCATGTATCCAGAACAGATATTCAGGCTGCAGCCTGAAACAATCCCTCTTGGCTGAGCAACAGAAAGGACTCTCAAACTCAGAGGATGAAGAGCTGCCAGGTGGCAAAGAGTCTCCCCACTGGAAAAAAACCACCCCCAGTTTTGTGCTAGAGGAGGATGAGAAGGAAGAGAGAATGCTTCCTTCCTAGTAAAAGTCTAATAAAGAACAGGGCCAAGCACAGTGGAGAAGGAAAAGATGGTCCAGTCCCCAGGCAGACACAACGGGGATGAGCAGACCACCTTCTTCTTCAATTTAATTTCAAGGCAATGACTGAGTCATGATGCAAGTCTCCCAGTTGTTTCGTTTATCTGGTATGGTTTTGGCACACATGGAAACAAAGCTGGAAATCACAACACAAAAACATGCTCCTATGCTGATGGGGACAATCATCCTGCAAGCGTATGTTAGGACAATTCAGGGTAAGTCCTTCCCCCTACAGTTGTACAAACACAGCACCCTCATTCAGCTGCCAAGGAATAAGGTCAGCAGAGACTCTTACTTGCCTGAGGCTCTCCAGTATTACAACCCCAAGAAGTACAAAATTAAGAGACATGTGCTTAAAAGAGAATGTTAATTATAAAACCAATTCATTTGTGGTTCCTGTCCTTCATGTGTTTTCAGGATCTTTCAGCTATGCTTGCCCATGTGACCTCCTGGTTCCTAAAGTCTGCATTTTCAGATAAACCAAGTATCAAAAGACTTTTCAGCACACCTCTGTGAGCTGGCAGCATTTCACGTTTCTCATCTTTCTGGTACGTACCAACACCTAGGGGAGTATTTGCAAAACCCCGAGATCATCATCAACAGCCCTTCAGGGCTTTTTTAGCTATCAGGCTGTGGTTACTTTCTTCCTTCAAACTTGGCTTTACAAACCACTTGGTGGTCTGTGGCAAGCTGGCAGGTCATACGGCATTGACTCATCTTTTTTCCTTTCCAGATTTCCCTCTCAGACAGTCAGACACTCGAGCAAAGAAGCCCAGACCCTTACAGAAGAAGCTGGGACTAAGAGGCACAAGTTGCTTATTTGTCTGTATTAGGAATTAAAAACAAGTGCCGTCCTGACAAAGAGAGTCACTAATGAGATGAGATACAGCAGATCCTCTGAAGCAACTGCAGTAGGTACCAGAGAGGGAGAGAGGAGGAGCCGGTGGGAGAAGAGCCTGCAGGAAAGCAAGGCAGGTGAGGAGCTGGTGGAAGGGGACTGCACAGAGGCACAGAAACAGAGCTGACACAACAGAGTTTTAAAGGCACAGCAGAAAGAGATGTTCAGATTTTTTTCCACTACCATATCACATTTAAGGACTGTTAAAAAAACCCAACCAAACAAACAAACCCTCCTAATACTACTTTTCCATGTAAGCAATTGCAGTTGCTGCCACAATGTTGTCTGATGACAAATGGGATATTGATTGGCAGGGGAGGTGGTACACAAGATAGGCTCTCTGTTAAGATGTGAACCATAGTTAGAGAAGTTTGAGAATGCCTGCTTTCAAGGCTATAAAGCTAACTACAGGTAAGAAACTATGCTTTTCACATGTTTTCTTTTAAATTGTGTTTTTAAGCTGAGAACATAAATAGGATCTTTATCAAGAACTTGTCAAATAATTTGTTTTAAGGTAAGTCCTGAACGCTCAGGAAATGATCAAGAATATAACTTTTTTATTATGGCTGCTCCACTTGTCCCCTTACCCCCAGTAAAAGAAGTGACGGGTATTCATTAGTATTCCTGTTACAACTCTTACAGCTACGCTGTATAAGCCACTCTAGCTGTGTGCTAGACTCCCCATTTTATGCAGGATACTTAGAAGAAACATCATCCCGTCATGTGTATGACACAAAGAATACAGCAACTTTTTATCATATTTCAAAATAGAAGAAATTAAAAAAACATAAGAAATGTAAGAAATGTCTTTTAAAATGGAATAAATAACATAAATCATAGAATCATAGAGTGGTTTGGGTTGGAAGGGACCTTAAAGATCATAGAGTTCCAACTCCCTTTACATTTTCTTGGGGGAGAATCACCTCCCTCGAACTGCTAGCCACACTTCTTTTGATGCAGCCCAGAATGCGACTGGCTTTCTGGGCTGCAAGTGCC